>NC_083317.1:42554355-42600790 GCF_963455315.2 Globicephala melas
TAGTTTATAGCCATTATACTTTAAATCATAGAAATATGTTTCAAGGGTAGATTGACAGTGTAAAATACAGTGTTGAAAATAAGCTTTTATCAACATTTGTTAAATATCTACTTTGTGTCAGGAACTTGGCTAGGCACTGAAGATTACTAAAAATATATATGAAATGATTCTTATTCTCAAGATCCCTCAGGGCAATTATCATAAAAATACGGTAAGAATTTGGTAATAGAAGGAATAGTTAGGGTGCAGAGGATGCAAAAGGAGGGACACCTAACTTCGCTCAGGTTAAAGATGGGGTGTGGGAGTAAGAAGATATATTTTACAAAATAAGCAATAGATAAATATTTTAACTGAAGGTATTTTTCTAATAATTTTTCCTAATCATGAAAGTAATCTAGTCTCATGAAGCATTTGGAATATACAAAGAAATATAAAGAAGAAAAATAAGCCATCCATTGAAAGAAGCTATTATTATTTGGACTTATTTCCTTTGACTGAATATAGTATTTACAATAATGGAAAATCATAGTGATAAATAATTTGATATATTTTTCCATTTAATTTATTAGGAACATTTTAATTATTAAATAGTCTTTGAAAACATACTTTTCAAATGGCTACATTATCTTAAGTCACTTATTCATTTATTCAGGTAGTTAAGAGTATCAAAGACTGCTCTTTCTAATGATGGAATCTCATTAATGCAAGAAATAGTTATAAAAAACATATCCTAATGGGGATTAAAACATCAGCTTTTTTAATGATCCAGGCAAGAGCTTGACAACTCTTTGGGGAAGGAGTTAGCAGCTGGCCTGTGATCCATTTCTCTTTTGATTTCCAGGGAGACACTCCCACAGAAAGAAAGAAGGCAGGTGGACCCAGTTAAACATGTTGACAACTGACCTCCTATTGGTAAATAGACTAATGAATTTTGCTAAGAGGAGAACTCTTACTCGTGGCATACTTTCAGCAGAGTGTCACTGGTTAGGATCGCCTGTGGTAAACACAGCCTAGAATCTGTAGATTTATGAGACATGTCTTCCTGGAGAATGGAGAATGTCTTCCAATATACCTCAGCTCCCTAAGGTATATTAGAGATGTGATATAACCTAAATGTTCCCCATTGTGTGAGGCGACTTGTCAACTTTGCTTATAGAAATCATCTGTTATTCTGAGCTAGAAAATATTCTGAGCTAGAAGCAACACTTCGGAAGCCACATTGGATGTTCCTGCTTCTTTTGTGCCAGTTGATTGCTTATATACTTGAAATTATTTTAGTAAAGCTAGATAGTAGGTAAGATCTCTGGTTCATGAGAATCTGATTTGACAGTCCAGTCCTTTGTGTAGGCTCATCCCTATACCCCAGCCAGCCGTCTCTGATGAAACTAAATTGAGGAACATGATTTGGACCTGAGTAGCAAGTGCAAGGCTCTTATTCCAGTCCCACATCTAAGTCTTGGAACTCAATCAACTCATCCAGCCAACTGTTAGAAAGTAATAGCTCTTCCCCTTTTAGTCTCTGCATGGAAACATGATTAAGAGGATGAAGGGAAAGTATTAAGAATTTCTTAATATGAGAAAGTCCTGTATAAATAGAATAAAAATTCTTGGCTATAATCTTAAAAAAAAAAAGATGATGAAGGGATAGGATCCAATGTGACAGAGCTCAGGCAGGTCCAAGAGAACAAGAGAGGTTGTGATGCTCATGAATAGTGAGTTTTTTCCATTTTGGCTCTATCCACTAGTAAAAATAATAATAATAAATGCCATTCATTGACTGCATTAGCTACTTCTTCTCTCCTTATTTGAAGAGGCTCAAGTACATAGGTAGAGAGACTCTTGAATTGTTCACTCCAGCAAACTGCCTACTGCTACCTTGTGGGTAGGGTAGGAGGAATCTCCTCCTTTATAGAAACTTGAGGCAAGGATGGTGATTGTTTTCCTTTAACCATTTATTCTTTCTGTAAGTATTTATTGAGTACCACCAGGCACCAGTGGTAAACAGGGCAAATTCAAACCTTGTTTGACTTGGCTACAGTTATTGTTGTGAGTACTTAACTGTCCATCATTTCTGATTCAGGAGTCTGATGTCTTCTGTCAACATCCATGAAACTGGTGGGCTAACTAAAAAGCTTGCAAGCAAGATGAAATATCAGCCCCTTCACAGTTTCTGACATTATAGTACAAATACTTTCTCCCATATTGTGGCTTGCCCTTTTACTCTTTTTGGTGGTTTTTGTTTGTTTGTGTTTGTTTTTCACAAAGATAGGTTATTACTTTTTATGTAAGTTATTATACCTATATTTTTCTTTATGATTAATGCTGTCTTTGTGTCCTATTTAAGAAGTCTGTCCTTTTTCTAGTACTCTGACTGTGACCTCTGTCATAAATCAAATGTCCACATTAGCATGGGTCTGACTTCATTCTGCTTAATTGCTTTATTGATCCTTGAGCCAGTGCTACATTAACTTAAATACCATAGTATTGGGTTGGGCAAAGAGTTCGGTTTTTTCTGTAAGAAAGCTCTAGTAGCGCTTAGTTGTCCTTAAGTTCATTCGAAACAATTTTGTTAGATTGTATTGTGACAGCTGTCATATCACAGTGCATTTAAAAATAACTTATAAAAATTGGTGAATTTTTTGTGTAGCCATTTTAATACTGAAGAAGAAAAAAAGCAACATTTTCAGCATATTATACTGAAAATTATTATTTCAAGAAAGGTAAAAACACAACTGAAATGCAAAAAAAAAGATTTGTGCAGTGTATGGAGAAGGTGCTGTGGCTGATCGAATGTGTCAAAAGTGGTTTGTGAAGTTTCGTGCTGGAGATTTCTCTTTGGATGATGCTCCATGGTCTGGTAGACCAGTTGAAGTAGATAGCGATCAAATTGAGACATAATTGAGAACAATCACCGTTATACCATGTGGGAGATAACCAACATACTCAAAATATCCAAATCAAGCGTTGAAAATCATTTATACCAGCTTGGTTATGTTAATTGCTTTGAGGTTTGGGTTCCATGTAAGTTAAGCGAAAAGAACCTTGACCGTATTTCCTCACGTGATTCCCTACTACTGAAACATAATGAAAACATTCTGTTTTTAAAACAAATTGTGACGGGCGATGAAAAGTGGATACTGTACAGTGATGTGGAACGGAAGAGATTGTGGGGCAAGCAAAATGAACCACCACCAACCACACCAAAGGTTGGTCTTCATCTGAAGAAGGTGATGTTGTATATATGGTGGGATTGGAAGAGAGTCATCTATTATGAGCTCCTTCCGGAAAACCAGACGATTAATTCCAACAAGTGCTGCTCCCAGTTAGGCCAACTGAAAGCAGCACTTGATGAAAAGCATCTGGAATTAGTCAACAGAAAATGCATAATCTTCCATCAGGATAACGCAAGACTGCATGTTTCTTTGATGACCAGGCAAAAACTGTTACAGCTTGACTGGGAAGCTCTGACTCGTCTGCCATATTCACCAGACATTGCACCTTCGAATCTCCATTTATTTAGGTCTTTACAAAATTCTCTCAATGGAAAAAATTTCAATTCCCTGGAAGACTGTAAAAGGCACCTGGAACAGTTCTTTGCCCAAAAAGATAAAAAGTTTAGGAAGATGGAATTATGAAGTTGCCTGAAAAATGGCAGAAGGTAGTGGAACAAAACGGTGAATATGTTGTTCAATAAAGTTCTTGGTGAAAATGAAAGATGTGTCTTTTATTTTTACTTGAAAACCAAAGGAACTTTTTGGCCAACCCAATATTAGCATCATAATAAATAGGTACAAATCTTCCCTTGTGGGTTTTTTTTTTGTTTCATTCTGTTTTGTTAAGAGTATCTTGCCTATTTTTGACCCCTTTGCATTTCTATATATATTTTATTTATTTGTCTACATATATCCATTTTTTTTTTAGATTCTTTTCCCATATAGGCCATTACAGAGTATTGAGTAGACTTCCCTGTGCTATACAGCAGGTTCTTGTTAGTTATCTATTTTATATATAGTAGTGTGTATATGTCAATCCCAGTCTCCCAATTTATCCCTCCCCACCTTATCCCCTAGTAACCATAAATTTGTTTTCTACATCCGTGGTGGCTCTATTTCTGTTTTGTAAATAAATTCATTTGTACCCTTTTTTTCTTTTAGATGCCACATATAAGCGATATCATATATTTGTCTTTCTGTGTCTGACTTACTTCGTTCAGTATGACAACCTCTAGGTCCATACATGTTGCTGAAAATGGCATTATTTCATTCTTTTTTATGACTGAGTAATATTCCATTGTATATATGTATGACATCTTCTTCATCCATTCCTCTGATGATGGACATTTACATTGCTTCCATATACTGGCTATTGTAAGTGGTGCTGCAGTGAACATTGGGGTGCATGTATCTTTTCGAATTATGGTTTTCTCTGGGTATATGCCCAGGAGTGGGATTGCTGGGTCATATGGTAGTTCTATTTTTAGTTTTTTAAGGAACCTCCATACTGTTCTCCATAGTGTCTGTGCCAATTTACATTCCCACCAACAGTGTAGGAGGGTTCCCTTTTCTCCACACCCTCTCCAACATTTATTGTTTGTAGATTTTTTGATGATATGGCCATTCTGACTGGTGTGAGGTGATGCCTCATTATAGTTTTGATTTGCATTTCTCTAATAATTAGTGATGTTGAGTATGTTTTCATGTGCTTTTGGCCATTTGTATGTCTTCTTTGGAGAAATGTCTATTTAGATCTTCTGCCCATTTTTTGATAGGGTTATTTGTTTTTTTGACATTGAGGTGCATGAGCTGTTTGTATATTTTGGAGATTAATCCCTTTTTGGTTGCTTCATTTGCAAATATTTTCTCCCATTCTGAGGGTTGTCCTTTTGGTTTATGGTTTCATTTGCCATGCAAAATCTTTTAAGTTTAATTAGATCCTATTTGTTTATTTTTGTTTTTATTTTCATTACTCTGGGAGGTGGATCAAAAAAAGATCTTGCTGTGATTTATGTCAAGGAGTGTTCTGCCTATGTTTTCCTCTAAGAGTTTTATAGTGTCTGGCCTTACATTTAGGTCTTTAATTCATTTTGAGTTTATTTTTGTGTATTGTGTTAGGGAGTGTTCTAATTTCATTCTTTTACATGTAGCTGTCTAGTTTTCCCAGCACAACTTATTGAAGAGACTGTCTTTTCTCCATTGTATATTCTTGCCTTCTTTGTCATAGATTACATGACCATAGGTGTGTGGGTTTATCTCTGGGCTTTCTATCCTGTTCCATTGATCTATATTTCTGTTTTTGTGCCAGTACCATACTGTTTTGATTACTGTAGCTTTGTAGTATAGTCTGAGAAGTCAGGGAGCCTGATTCCTCCAGCTCCATTCTTCTTTCTCAAGATTGCTTTGGCTATTTGGGGTCTTTTGTATTTCCATATAGATTCCATATATATTTTAGAATCAGCTTGTCAGGTTCCCTGAAAAACTTGTTGAAATTTTAATTGGAATTACATTAAGCCTATCAATTTGGAGAGTTTAGACATTTTCCATGATTTCATGATATTGGTAAATTTATTGTCTAAAAATTTGTCTATAGATTCTTTTGGATTTTCAACAAAACTTTCATACTTATGTAATATATAGAAATAGATATATGTAATTTTTCTAGAATCTGTATGATAATATTTTGCTTAGGATTTTTCCGTTTGTGTTCGTAAGTAAGACTGGCCTATCATTTTTCATTCTTGAAATATTATTAGAGTTTAGAATCAAGGTTATACTAGCCTCATAAAATGAATTGAGGAGTGGGCTCTCCTTTATATACTCTGGAATAGTTTATGTAACATTGCAATTATTTTTTTTTTCCTTATATGTTTGATAGAACTGCAGTTGAAGCCATGTAGTCCTGGAGTTTTCTTTGTGGGATGAATTTTGACCATTGATATGGTTTTTTTAATGGTTACAAGACTCTTAAATTTTCTCTTTCTCCTTGAATTAGTTCCATGAGTTTGGAGGGATTTTGTTTGTTTATTTGTGTTTTTAGTAATTTTCCCCTTTCATCGAAGTCTACAAACTTATTGCCATAGAGTTGTGCACAGTATCTCCTTGTTATCTTTTTAATATTTGTAGGATTTATAATGTCTTCTTTTTATTTTTGTTAATCAATCTTTCCTGAGGTTTGTCAACTTTTTATCAAGATACGGTATTCAAAACATTGTTCATCTTTTTTATTGTAAGTTTGTTTTCTAGTTTTTTTTTTTTTTTTTTTTTGCGGTACGCGGGCCTCTCACTGTTGCGACCTCTCCCGTTGTGGAGCACAGGCTCCGGATGCGCAGGCTCAGCAGCCATGGCTCACGGGCCCAGCCGCTCCGCAGCATGTGGGATCCTCCCGGACTGGGGCATGAACCCGCGTCCCCTGCATCGGCAGGCGGACTCTCAACCACTGCGCCACCAGGGAAGCCCTGTTTTCTATTTCTAAATGTATGGGGATTTTCTGGTTATCTTTCTTACTATGTTCTTATTTTTTATTATGATCAGGAAACATATGCTATATCAACCCTCTGAAATTTATTTTGACTTGCTTTATAGCCACATATTAGGTCAGTGTTTGTAAATATTTTATGTTGCTTTGAGAAGAATGTGAATTTTTTATTTCCTTATTAGTACAGTGTTCTAAATGTTCATTCAGGTCATTTGTTATTCAGATCCTCTATGGTATTACTTAAAAAAACCTGGTTCTTCAGTTAATTATTGAATGAGGTGTGTATGATTTGGATTTGTACTTTTCTCCTTGTAGTTCTGTCGAGTTTCATTTTATATATTTGAAGGCCATGTTATTAGTAGCATACAAATTTTGTTTTGTTAGTGGTTTTCCTACTAACTTTAGAACTCTTAGGGGCCACCCTATTTTGGCTATTAAAAAGTGGGGCTCTATTCTCCCTACTTAGTCTTGAGCTAGACAGTACTGCTTCTATTGGTTTTAATTGTCTGTGCTTTTGAATATTAAGTTGAATAGCTTATTCTTTAACTTAACATAATTGTTAAGTATATAGTGGGGAGCTGTTTAAATATTTTTAATAAGGGAGTGACATGATTACATTTATATTAGGAAGATTTGTTAATTCCATCCATATAGAGGATGGATACAAGGGTGCAAACAGAGAAAGGAAAGCTAATTAGGAAGTTGTTGAAATTTTCAAGGTGAGTAATGATTATCAGTAGGTAAATGTTAGGACACAAAGGTGTTCAAAATAAAGTGATACTTAAGCATTTCATTAACTTATCACAGTTGATTCAGTTTGTAAGATATCATTGTTAACAAGAATTTAAATTATTTTTTCTTGATAACTTGAAAAGCCTCTAATGGATATCAAGCAAAATGAAACTGAGCAGATAAGTTTAATAATAAGTATATATAAGTATATATAATGAGTATTTAAAAAATGGGAGCACATAAATTTTTCTATTTTAAAAATGTTGAACTTTGTTTTCAAGATTTCTAAATAGTGACTGGGAAGCATGGCAGAGGATGACCTGGCTATTTTTGACTCGGGAGGAAGTGCTTCTTTGTCATTTGAGTATTCCTGATTGTCGCTTGGTGATCTATGTTATTTTCTCCTCCCCTGAATCTTCTGAATCTTCTTTCTGCTGGGAACAATAATTTTTACAATCCAAAGGATTTGACCTAAGGCTAAAAAAGCAAGATTAAACCAGCCTATCCATCAGGAGTCCCTGTGACTCTTTTTTCTCCCATGAGAAGGGTTTTCCTGTCACTTGGCCTCATTCTGACAGTTGCTACAGGTATCTGAACTTGCCATGCTATTGACCTAAATGGAGTCACTAAAATGCCTTTAGTAAACTTTATGGGCTTTTAATTCTTTTATAACCTGGCCACTGCAGGAGTCAAATGATATCATTCTTTAGTAGGAGATAGCTGTTGTTTTCCTGCAAAGAATCATTTAGAGGACAGTGGTTTTCAAACTCTAGTCTGTAAATATATAGGGGTTCTGTAGCATTGTTTTTGAAGCCATCCTGAGGGAAGAGGGAGCCATGACCAGGAGAGCCTCTTAGTTCACCACAGCAAATCCAAGTAGAGCCATGATATTTCCATCTGGTTAAACCTATAGGATTTTATTTGAAGAAGTTTCTTGTTACTAAAAAAAAAATTATTAAAATAAAAGTCTGAAAAACTCTTTTAAACCAGTGATAAACAATCTGTATTCATTCATAAACACATCTGCCGTGGGCCAAAATCAAGTCAATTCTGGTGGTTTTGTTGAACGCTTTTTAATTCTTTTTCTTTGTATGAGTGAAGAGACTATATCTGATAGTAGATCAAAGACCCTGTCTTAAAGTTTGGCAGGCTAAAGTCGTCTATTGTCACTCTTCTCTAATTTAAGCAACACAAAACTGGATTCCTCACGTTCAGTCTTAGCAGAGAGCTTTTAATTCCTAACCCACCCTCCCATAGCATCTAAATGAGGTAATTAACTGTTGGGAAGATGTGCTAAACTTGTACATCTTGTACAAGTAGAAACTGATAATAAATATGTTAAAACTTGTCATTTATAATCTATTTCAGGAGTGTCTAGTGTCATTGCTCTGCTCTACCGGTATTACATAAAAAATATCTCTTCTTCAAGGTAAAAACTTGCTGCCAGTAGGGAGAAGGTAATTATCAGCATAGTTTTGTTTCTTAGGCTGACAAAGGAATAGCTACTGGATATGATGTTTCTGAAAATAGCAAGCTTGGTCATGTTTCTTTATCTTGAATTTATAGAACTTCTTTGATAATAAACAGTTTGATATCTAGAAATTTGATTACTTACTGTGAGCATAGTGAAGATTACCCTCAAGGGTTGCAAAATTATACTTTTAAAACTGATGATAGCACTGGGTAACTATCCACCTAGAAATATCTGTGTTTTAGATGCTTAAAGTACCTGAAACTTAATTTTGCATCTCCATTTATTAGGTAAATTGTACATGAACTTCAACTTTTCACCTTAATGTTTTTTTTGGTTGTAGAACATAATAGTGGTAGGGATTTTTTTATTTGATTTCTTGCCCAGGCTGCTGTTTGCCAGCAGAAGTAGTAAACTGATACAAACAGAGTGGTATGATGAGAAACAGGCAGTGGGAAAATGAAAGAAATGGGAATTGCTGAAAAGGAACAAAAATAGAAAATTGGAAAGGAATGCTGGAAGCCAACAATGAAACGTGGGAGAAAATATATGAAATGGTAAGAAAAAGTAAGTGAAACAGAACTCCCCAAAATGGTTAAAGGAAGAAAAGATATGAAATGTTGTGGAATTAAACTTTTAGGGTTGGGGGCAGACAAAAAGGGAACAACTTAGAGATAAAAGCTTTATGGAGCTCATAACAGTTGGTTAAAGTTATAGTTTTACCATTTGTTAAATTTTGTAGTATTCAAAATATTTCTATTGGTATATCAAATTAGGCTAATATATATATATATATATTTAACATCTTTATTGGAGTATAATTGCTTTACAATGGTGTGTTAGTTTCTGCTTTATAACAAAGTGAATCAGTTGTACATATACATATGTTCCCATATCTCTTCCCTCTTGCGTCTCCTTTTCCTTCCTTTCAAATCAGACTTCCTGTCCTGCCCCCCTGCACCCCCACAACCTCCTTTGTTAATTTCCCTTATGTTACTAGAAAGGCAGTGTCAGGGATAATATTTGTTTTTAAATATGTCTTAACTGCATTTTTGGTACCACATATCTCAATTTTAAAATAGTGACCATGGTTTCTATAGAGTCAAGTTAACTTACTAAAAGGTACCAAACTTTTCCACTCAGTGAGAAATGAGAGCACAATTGCTAAGCAGTAACCTTCATTAACAGATTACTTTCTGTAGGAGTTTATTGTTGGCAAGAGGAAAAATCTTTTTTTCTCATTTTTATAAATTACTTGTTGGCAAAAGCTTTATTATTATTCTTTTTCCTAAATGAAGCCTCTGGCCTCTATTATTTCTATCTGTTCTATATTGTAAGAGTTGTAGGTGGCTTGAGCTGTTCCCTACTCAGAAATTTTTGAGTGTTAGTTGCAATTCAATATATTCCTTTGTTTTACACTGAAAAGTTCTCTTTTTGACCCACCTCTTGATTAAGGTAACATTTATTCATTCATTTATTTTAAAAAAATGTATTTTGAGAAGATACTTTCCAGTTGTGCTATATATAAAAAATACAAAATGAATATAGCATAAACCCTGTTTTCAAGGAGCTGGAAATAATATTGCTTGGGAAAAACAGAAGAGGGAGGAATTCCATGGGGAATCAGTGAAGGTTTCAGAGACTAAGTGAGCTTTGAAGTGAGTCTGGAAAGATGAATAAAAGTTCTCCTGGTCAAAAAGAAACTGAAAAATAATTTATGTAAGCATTAGAACTTACTAAGCATCTAGAGAGATGGGACAGAGAATCATCAGGGATCCAGACCCTGTCTATCTTCTACCTTAAGGTCCTATGGTCCAGAGTGACAATTCCAACTCTTACTGTTTAATCTGCATTACAAGTAGTAAGAAAGAGCAAAAGAGCACACCTCACATTACTTCCACTCACTTCTTATGGGTCAGACTTAGACATATGACTACCTTTAGTGAAAGGCAGTTTAGGAAATTAGCCTTAGCTGTACCCAGTTAAAAATTCCATTACTGTAGAAGGAAGTGAGAACAGATATTGAACAATTAGAAGTGTCTGTCACAAGGTGGAAATCCCTTGATCAGATAACACTGGAGTATGCAAAGAAAATTAATAAGAAAATCCTTTAGCAAGAGAACCAATTTGAAAGATTTCACAGTAATCAAGAAGTAGATGACAAAGGCCTTAACTGAGTGAATGGGAGAGGAATACAGATATGTGGTCAGATTTGCAAGATATTTTCAATGGAGAATTAATAGGATTTGGTGGTTGATTGGTTCTGGAGTGGGAAGAAAAGGAAGGTGTCAAGGAAAACTGTAGAACTCTACTGCACGGATTTGAATCCTGGTTTGGACACTGAGTGGCCTCATACAAGTTGCTTAACACTCTTGCCTTAGTTACCTCATCTGCAAAGTGAGAATAATAACTTAATTGAAAGATTGAATGAGATAACATATATAAAACATCTAACTTTAGGAAAAAAGATAAACCAAGGATAAAATTATAGGGCAGACTGATATTTAAGGGATAGGAAGAAGAGGAAAGGTAGATAAGGAGGCTAAAAGGGAACCTCAGAGAAGTAGGAGATGAACAAAGAAAGAGTAGTGTCCAGGAAGACAAAGTGAGAGAAGGTTTCTCGAAGTTGAGGATGAATGACAGAATCAAGTAGTATGGTGAGATGAATGCAAAAATAAACCTCTTAACTTAGGCTAGCTTTGTACTCATTTTATCAGTAAGCTTCTGAGGAAAACAGATATTTTAATATATCATTTAGAGTTGTGGAAACAAAATTTGTTTAAGGGAATTTACCAGATTGTTTGGAATAACTACAAATTATTCCAAATTATTTGAAATTTTAATGGAGTAACTGCCTTTGAGTTTCTAACCATTGAGTCTAATTTGTTAAAATTCTTTAAAACTATGATTTTGATGTCAATCTGAGATGAAGAGTTTCAAATTATGTCTCAGCATGGGGTATTTGCTTTCATTTACCTCATCATAAATTCAGTGCAATAGCACTTTAATAGGTAAAGGTTGCATGCTCTATAAAATGAGCAGGTAGCCAAGATTCTCAAGTCATAGCTTCAGACCTACTAATTCTTAGTTCCTTTTTATTAAAAGTGCCTAAAGGTCTATAGTTATTCTTTACCTTCAATGAGTATTTGGGACAGTTGGGATGATAAAATGTATGCATGTAGCATCCTCTTTCTTATTGCCCCAGATTCCATACTTATTTTAGCAATCGTAATAATTTGCTTCAGGGTATATACAGCAGTGGTAAAGCTTGCAGTCATTTTCCTGGTATTAGATTAAGGTGCATTAATTAGCTGTGTAACTTCAGGCAAGTCACTGAGTCTTTGTGACCCTCCATTTGATAAATTGGGTCGGACTATTTACCTTGTATACCTCATAAGGTTTTATTAAGACTCCGTCTGTGAAGTACTCTTTAAGTTAAAGCACCAAATAAACATAATGCAGCGTTATTAATTAGGCTGGTGACCTGTTCCTCACTAGGTTAACATAGGAATCAGCATCTCATTTGATTTTTGGACCAAATCCACATTCCCATTAATTAAGGAATATTCTGTCCTAAAGAAAAAGAATTTCCTCATGGAGAAATATGTGTGTGCAATGTCCTCTGGAAGCATTTCACCTTTTTCAGTTTTGGATTTAGTATTTGTCATTTGGGCAGTAAGATACAAAGACCACAAGTAGTTTTCATATATTTTTCATGTTATTAATTAGATAACTTTTTAATGTAAGTTGCAAATAACCTTATAAAGTAGCCTTTTAGAGAATTTCTGAAACATTACTTGAATATTAAATGGCTACAAGGGGCCAATTGGAGGATTGATGCTCCTATGCTCGTTTTAAGTTTTAAAAATTACTCTATTCTTACTTGGTTTAAAAAAATGTTTAATGCTAGAGTTTCTAGGATGAAGGGTACAAGCTTGCTAATATTGTGTCAATGAAGTGATTTTTCAGTCTATTTCACTTGATTACTTCCCCATATTTACATCTGAAAGAATGGTTGATGTTGCCTTGATGCTTTAATGGTGACACAGAAGGGACATGAAGAAAGATGAGGAATAAGTATATTATTCACAGTAGTGTTTACTTCTGCACCAGAAGTTGTGGTAGAGGCTGTGCCTGTAACTTCGAACATGTCACTGGAAGACATAAAAAGACGATACTTGTCCCTTAATGGTAAGTCGTAGGAATTCATGTTAAGGGGAGAAAATCACTTTTCTTGCTTTGGTCAAAAGATGGCAGTATTGCTGTGCTGATTGTTTTCTTACGCAGTTTGGGCTCAGTTTTTTTTAATGCAAAAAACACTTAAATTTAGTGATCTAATTAACAATGACCCTTCCAACAGAATGCCAAATTTCTAATCGAAGACCAGAAGAATAGACCAGAAAATGGAATTTATCTTTTTAAAATGTATTAGGGTTGCTTTAGTAGCTATTTGTAAAAATAGCATTCTCTAAGACTCAGATTTGCCGGAGGAAAAGAGGACACCCTGCATCATGTTTTCAATTTTGGTTAGGTTTGAAATACCCTCCCTTTGGAACTTTGATGACTGTCAGGGTTCCAAGATGTTTTCGAGGGTTTTTTTGTTTTGTTTTGTTTGTTTGTTTTTAGTTTTTAAAGGTCATTGAAGCTTCTGTTTTCATTAAGGCAATACTTATTTTTCTTCAAGTTGTTAAAATCAGGTAATTGTTTTTCTTTTTTTCCTTGGTCATTATACGTTATTTGTTGGTAGTTGGAAGGCTGTGTGAACTAGTCTGGAAGTGTAAAGGTGGTTTCCCGTTTTTTTCCTGGGAAAGCAGCGTGTTCTTACCTTGTTTCTAAGCCAGTATTATAAATGGCTCTTGGGGCTTGATTCTCTGTTTTTCTCTAAGATCTTTAAAGGATAGAGAAATTCAATGAAAAGCACTTAAAAAAATGACAAAATGGACTTCTGAAAAAAAAAAAAGCCTTCATTATTGATTATATAAAGTGTTCTTTAAAAAATACAAACATACAAAACACTTTTGGGAGGGGGTAATGGGGAAGAACCCTTAGTGTATTGAAAGAACACAAAACAATCCAGCTGTTTTTCTTACTGTATATTAGAATAAGAAAATACTGATGGATTCTGCTCAGAATTCTGCTTTTTTTTAAGGTGATATAGTATGTATTTGTTATATCACATCACCCACTTCCCTCAGTAGGATCTGGGGCAGCACCCTGTAATCAAACTTTAATATGTTTTCAGCAAAACGTTTGAGTAGTTTTACCACGTGGGCTCAGTCTTGACGATAAATAGCCTTACATCAATTTAGGTCAAATGTTGAGGCCAGATGAATCTGACACAAACTTAAGAAAAAAGCTGTAGTTTGCAGAGCTTTTTGGATTTCACGATGGCGTGTAAGAGATAGTACATCTGAAGTGCCATTCAGGTCTACTCTGTGAACCGCCAAAAATCAATTAAGGTTTTCTATTTGTAAATGGGGAAAATTTAATTTAACGTTATATTCTGTTTAATGTTTTCTTTTTTAGAATATGTTTTATTTTGAGCTGCTTCATTAGCTAGGTGGTTTAAGTGCAGAACGCATTTCAGCCTATTCCGTAATACACTGAAAGACAAAGATTTGGAAAAATTTGTACAGCTCGTATCTGCCGTAAAGCAACAGGGTATCTGGTGTACATTCTGTGGCAAGAAGGCCATCATTCTTTTCCTGTTAGGGGTGCTGTGGTAAAAGCATTTCCCACTCTTATTTTATCCTATATTGTTAATCAAGATCAGCTTTACTTCCTGCAGTGCTATTGTGAGATAGAATCTTATTTCATACTTCAAGTAGGGTTAAGCCTGATCAGCTCTTAGGTGGGAGGCTTCTGAGGGGAATATATGTGTTTCAGGGAAGTGTTAGGGGGAGTGTATTATGTGGCAACTCTGCTTCCTTTAGAAGTACTTCCCCCAGCTCTGCATTATAGCTGGACATTGTGTGTTGAATAATATATAAAACCCAAGATAATGTCTACTAGTTGCCATTTCAGTTTAAAGTATTAGGTTAGCCTTCCACCTAATCTGATCAAAATAATACTTTTCTTCATCTACTGTAGTTAGTCATAACATCTTTTTCTGCCTTATACTGATAAGTATGATTAGAAATCACTGCTGACCATCTCTCTGCCATCAGTTATAATTCAGTAGTAAAGAATGCCCATCTTAATTCAACTTGTAATTTCATGCAATATAGTTAGTGTTATAGCACAAGTGAAAAATATCCCATTATTCAGGATCTTGTTAAGCTGTGAAACATGTAGTCCTTGAGAAGCCAAGGTACACAGCTCATTTGGAAAAGGTTAGCAGAGGATACCATTATGCCAAAATGGATGTTGCTTAGTTAGTTGTTTAGTTTTACCTCCTCTTATTAAAAAACAAACAAACTACATGACACAGAAATTTACACAAGCATAGAGCAACCTTTTGCCTTCTACCAGATCCCAGATCCAGCACTTTTTGTTTTCCTTCTCTAATCCTGACATGTTTTTATATGGTCATTACCACAACTTTGCCAGTTTATTAGTATTATTCAAGTCTAACTTTTTTTTTTTTTCCTGCGGTACATGGGCCTCTCACTGTTGTGGCCTCTCCCGTTGCGGAGCACAGGCTCCAGACGCGCAGGCTCAGCGGCCATGGCTCACGGGCCTAGTTGCTTCGCGGCATGTGGGATCCTCCCGGACCGGGGCATGAACCCGTGTCCCCTGCATCGGCAGGCAGACTCTCAACCACTGCACCACCAGGGAAGCTCCAAGTCTAACTTTTAAATGTTTTTACCCCTCCAGAATTTAAAATTTCTTACTTGGCTTGTTAAGACCTAGTAAACAGTATCTTTCTTCTGTTCTGATTGTCATAATTTCTCTCCTGAAGCAACACAACCTTTCTCACACCCTACTGTCTACTGTCCTCAAAAAAAGGAACATTTTTAAAAAGCCTTTTAAAAATGCTTCTTTTCATGACTTGGATGAAACCTATCCAAATTAATTAATTAATATAATAATTACTTGGTTCTTATGGGCTATTTCAAAATATATGTAACTGGTTATGGAAGCAAATGATTTATCCTAGACACTATGGAATAAAATAATTCTCAGTATAGAAAAGTCTTGGCTATATGAACTCTGGGAGTGAGTTTTTTTTTTTTCCGTATTACCTGTTTTCCTTGATCTTTGAGTACAAAATTATGGTATTTTTTGAAATCTATAACTACTACAAGCAAAAGGGCAAAAATGGTATTTAAACAGCAATCATTAGCAGCAAAACAGCAACAACCATTTGATAGGAATCTCTTCACATTTTGCCCTAGGACGTTGAGATTAACCCAATTTGTAAAAAACCCTTTGTGTTGCCACACACAGTTTCCTTGTTAAGAAATTAATGTGGCCAGTTAAGCTATACCAACCTAATATTAGAAAGATAAATTATGAGTGTTGGGATGAAGACAGAGCAGAAGAATCAGCCAACGTTGGCAACATTATAGAAATTAATTTAAATTTGCATCAAGCCAGGAACATACTGTTTGTAAGTGATGAGGCTTCTATGTACTTTTGTACAACTGTAATGAGAAAGAATCATACTTGATTAGGCATTGGTTTTGCTAACTGTGGAACTAGGATCAAAATAAATCCTTTTAATGGGAATTTAAAGATACCCTCATTCAAATTGTGTATATCTCTTGCACAATAATCTAACTTTTTTTAAAGAAAATCTTATACTCATTGCTATAGTCAGTAGAAAATGATCCAAAATGAGTGTAGTTGTAACTTGCACAATTTTAGCAAAATCTACTGATGCCTCAGTATGTCACTGTAAAAAAAATTGAAAAGCCATCACCAGGTGTGTGTTAGTTTCCTATTGCTGCTATTAATAACAAATTACCATAAATTTAGTGGCTTAAAATAACACAGATTTATTATCTTACACTTCTGGAGGTCATAGTTTCAAAATCAAGGTGTTTGCAGAGCTGCGATTTCTTCTGGAGGCTCTAGGGGAGTGCTATAGACTGAAAATTCATATGTTGAAATCCTAATCCCAAAGATGATTGTGTTAGGCCTTTGGGAGATGATTAGGTTATGAGGGTGGAGCACTCACGATGGGATTAGTGCCCTTATAACAGAGCTCTCAGAGTGCTCCCAAGCTCCTACTGCCATGGGAGGACACAGTGGCCATCTATGAACCAGGAGGCAGGTATCCTCAGCAGATGCTGAACATGCTGGTGCCTTAATCTTGGACTTCCCAGCTTCCTGAACTATGAGAAATAAATGTTTATTGTTTAAACCACCTAGTCTATGGCGTTTTTGTTATAGTGACCCAAACAGACTAAGACAGGGAGAATGATTTCCTTACCTTTTCCAGCTTCTAGATGCAGCCCACATTCCTTGGCTTGTGACCTTTGGCTAGCATTCCTGTCACTCCAGCCTTAGCTTCAATCATCACCTCTCTTTCTCTGACTCTCCTGCTTCCCTTTTCTATTTATAAGGATCTTTGTAATTACATTGGGCCCACTCAGATAATCCAGTGTAATCTTCCCATTTTAAGACCCTTAATTTCATCACATCTGCAAATACCCTTTTGCCATATAATGTGACATGTTTAAATGTTCTGGGGATTAGGATATGGACATCTTTGTGAGCCATCATTCTTCCTCCCATAGGCTGTTATCCCATAACAGTTCACATCTCTGGTGTCTAGATCTGAGCCTTTTAAAAAAGTTTCTGTGGAGAATATTTAGGAGACAGTGACAAGTAAGAAGACAGGTTAAAAAACTTTTTTTAGAAATTAACAGCAAACACTGAAGGTTAAGTAGGCTTACAGTGGTAAGCTACTGTAAATTGGTAGTCACCTCCCAGTTTTTTTTATATCAGTAAGTGGATATATGAGAAGACCAGAAATACTGGATACCATACAATTTTAGTTATCTGGACCTCAGGGAATGAGTTTTCTAGAGAGTTAATCCCTTAGTAGTCAAATTAAAAGAACAAAAAAAAACAACTGACCTCTATGGGAAAATTTCTAATATTTATACTACTGTCATAGCTACCCTTTAATTTGTATTATCGTAGAAATACATGACATGGGTAAAAAATTAAAAATATAAATGAGTTTTTAGTTAAAAGTAATTTACCCCTACCACTCCCCCATCTTCCCCTAGCTTTACTCCTCAGAGCAACCACTTACAATTATTTATACTTTATTTATTCTTCAAGTCCCTCCTAAACCTCTAAATAATATGTTTATCCTTTATTACTTCATTTATCAACTTTAGACATTGACTACAGGCACACCTTGTTTTATTGTGTTTCTCAGATACTGTGTTTTTACAAATTGAAGGTTTGTGACAGCCACGCATCCAACAAGTCTGTTGGCACCATTTTTCCAATAGCCTTTGTTCATTTTGTGTCTCTGTGTCACTTTTAGGTAATTCTAACAATATTTCAAACTTTTCATTATTATTGTATTTGTTATGGTGATCTGTGATCAGTGATCCTTGATGTTACTATTGCAAAAATACTACAACTTGCTGAAGGCTCAGATGATGGTTAGCATTTCTCAGCAATAAAGTGTTTTTTAATTAAGGTATGTACATTTTTTTAGACATAATGTTATTGCACACTTAATAGACTACAGTATAGTGTAAACATAACTTTTTTATGCACTGGGAAACCAAAAAATTTGTGACTCGCTTTATTACGATTCACTTTATTTGCTTTATTGTGATCTAGAACCAAACCTGCCATATCTCCGAGGTGTGCCTGCCCTGACTTTTTGCTTGGGCTCATCTCACTTATACCTCCCTTACCTCTTCACAGCACTCTACAACCTGTGTTCTCACCCTGTTACAGTTTCTCCCTCAGTCAGCTTGGAAACTTAGTACTTCACACTTAGATCTACATTTCTTGTTCTGTTAGCGGTAGAAAGTCTGTCTAAACACACTTCGAGCTTTATTCTTTTTTCAAATAATCAGAGCAATAGCTCTTGGTTTCTCTTTTTGTAATATAACAATATTTACATCCCCGCTCCATCTTACATTTCTCCCCTCTACTTCCCAGTGTCTTATACCTGCACCTTTATGTTTATGTTGTCAAGGTTGACGGTATTCTTTCTGAGATTTTATAATCTGTTCTGAAACATTACTAAGATAAGTTTATGGAATGATTCTGAGGACCAATAATCAATATATGTTGTTTTATTCACTGCAGAATGGACTAATACATTAGAATTAAATTTCCTTCTCTATTGGTTCAGTGTTGTGATCAGAATGACACTGAGAGGAAAATTTTCTTATAATCAGATTAGATGGAACAGACTCTCTCTCTCTCTTTTCTTCTCCCCCTTACACACCCACCCCAGGTGCATGTATCAAATCTTCAAGGTTTTCTCAGTTTTCAGTCATTTCATCTCTTTTCTCCTGTCTCACTTCTCCCTGGAGTAGTTACCCTCTCCTTCTCATCTGGAGTAGTTACCCTCTAAGGGCTCCCATGCAGTTATCATTCTGGGGCTTCACTCCCTTCATTGTTCTCCTATGTGGCGTTCACTGTTTTCTGTGTCACAGTTCTCTTCTTTCTTGATTTACCTCCTCATTCTGCTAGAGGTAAAATTTCTGAGTCATCAGATATCTGAAAGTTTCTGTCTCCCTCCTATATATTTATTTGACAGTGTGGCAGTAAATAGCATCCACTTTAAATTGCCTTTTTCCCAGGATTTGGAGTACACTACTCCACAGATGCCAGTCTGATTCCTGGACCCTTAGAGGCAACAAGTTCTTCTCTCTGGAGGCATTTAGCATTTTTCCTTTGTTCTCAAAGTTGTAAAATTTAACAATAATGCATCTAAATGTGGATGTTTTTCATTCACTATAAGGTTGGAGTTTTGACAGTGTTGTGTCAGACCCTCTGCACCCTCTCCTCTTAGCTCCCTGATCTCATCTTACCCTACCACCACTTTCTTCCCTGTGCTACAGTCACACTGGCCTCCTCCTTCCTCAGACATGTCTGAGGGTCTTTGCACGGGCTACTCCTTTTGTGCAGAATGCTCTTTCCTCAGATATCTACATGGCCCACTTCCTTACCTTCTCTTCTCAGGTCTTTGTTCAGATGTCACTTCTTGAAGTGTCATCCTATTCTAATTATCCTACTTAAAACTGCAATCCCTGTTACCATCCAGGCACTCCTAATCCTCTTACCCTGATTTAAGTTTCTTTATAGAACCTATCA
This sequence comes from Globicephala melas, assembly GCF_963455315.2. NCBI lineage: Eukaryota > Metazoa > Chordata > Mammalia > Artiodactyla > Delphinidae > Globicephala > Globicephala melas. The sequence goes on from NC_083317.1 coordinate 42,574,274, forward strand.
CTAAATTAAAAAATAAGCAAACTGTGATATTGCGAATATGTATTTCATCTTTGTTCCTGGTTCCAGGCCAGAGCTCCTAAAACCCTTGTAATTTCCTAAGTGATAAGAGTGATAGGAACGTCTTTTGTTATAATATCTGGCTTTGGTAAGGGTGAAAGGAGCAACTTTTATTATTCATAACAAGCCCTTTCAACCATACCTGAGTTTATGTTAATGTGACTTTGGGGCAGCCCCTAAGGATGGGGGACTGGTTGCCAGGGGAACTGACTGTATAATTAGAGGGTTGGAACTTTCAGCTCCACCCCTCCCCCTCTTTAGGGATGGGAGAGGGGCTGGAGATGGAGTTTAATCACCAGTGGCTAATGATTTCATCAATTACACGTATTTAATGAAGCCTCTAAAAAACCGTCACTGAAGAGATTTGCAGGGCTTTCAGGGTGGAGAGGAGGTGTTGGGAGGGTGGTGTGCCTGGAGAGGGCATACTTTGCCCTGTGCATCTCTTCCATCTGGCTGTTACTACATTGTATCTTGTAATAATAAATCAGTAACATAGTAACAGAGCCATTCTAGAAAATTATTTAACCCAAGGAGGGGTTTGTGGGAACCCCCGTTTTATAACCAGTGTGTCAGAAGTGCCAAAGACTTGGACTTGCAGTTGGCATTCGAAGGACAGTCTTGTGGGACCAGGTGGTTAGTGTCAGAATTGAAATAAACTGTAGGACATGCAGTCAGTGTTTGCAGAGAATTGGAGGATTGCTTGGTGGGGGAAAACACACGTGCAAACATACACACATGCATACGTATATATGTGTGTGTATATATTATTATGTGTGTATATGTGTTTATATATATATATATGTGCATATATGTGTAAATACTTTGTATTAGTTTGCTAGGACTACCATAACACAGTACCACAGACTGAATGGCTTAAACAACAGATATTTCTCACAGTGCTGAAAGCTAGAAGTCTGAGATCAAGGTGTCCGCAGGGTTGGTTTCTTCTGAGGCCTCTCTGCTTGGATAGCTGTCTTTGCCCTGTGTCTTCACTTGATCTTCCCTCTGTAATTGTGTCCAAATTTCCTCTTCTTATAAGGACACCAGACATATTGGATTAGGGCCCACCCTAATGACATCATTTTAATAACTTAATTACCTCTTTAAAGATGTTATCTCCAAATACAGTCACATTCTGAGGTATTGGGGGTTATGGCTTCAACATACGAATTTTGAGGGGACACAGTTCAGTCCATGACAGACTTACTTATTTTTGTAGTCTTTCTCCCCCAGCTAGAATGTAAGCTTCATGAAACTGAGGGTTTTTTTTTTTTATTGTTGTTGTTCTATTTCAGTGTATACCCAACATCTAGAACAATGCCCATAATAGATGCTGAATAAATAATAATGGATATTCTAGCCTTATGATGAGCTATTTTAATCTGAACACTTCTTTTCATCTCTAGAAAATTCTTATTTCACTAATTCAAGTCCCCCTCCCCCAATTCTCTGTACTATCTTTCCAGTACTCCTGTTAACTGAAATTTGGACCTGCTTGATTAATCTTCCCTGTGTCATTTTCAGTCCATCTGTTGTTCTGCTTTTTTGGAAGATTTTTCAACCTTAACTTCCAAACACTTCTATAAAATATTATTTTGATAAACATGTGTTTCATTTCAAAGAGGCCTCTTCTTGGTGCTGTTTCATGGCATTCTGTTATTGTTTTGTGGGTCCTGTATTTTTGCTGATCTTTCTGCATTTATAAGGTCTTGTTATGTCTCTTTTGTTCCCTGAAGTTTCTGTTTCTTTGTAGGCCATTTTTTGTTTGTTTCTTTTACTTTTGATCTCACATATTGCATAAGCATTTCTCACCCTTAATAATCCTTCATTGTACGTTTTTATTTAATAATGGGACAATAAAGTACTAGGAGGTTTATTTTAGGGGTGATAATTTTTGCCTGGTGATGTCACTTTATGATTTGCTGAATGCAGAGGTCTTTAGTTTGGGGAGGGGGTGCCTTAGGTCTCCCTAGTTTATTCAACTTTCTTAGATTAAAAAGCTTCCAAATTTTAGGGAAGAGGTAAAATTGTCATTATATCAGATAACATGATAATATATATAGAAAATCCTAAAGATTCTGCACAGAAACTTCTAGAACTGATAAACAAAATCAGCAAGGTAGCAGGATACAGGATTAACATACATAAATCGGTTGCATTTCTTTATAGTAACAATGAAATATCAGAAAGGGAATGTAAAAAAACAATACCTTTTAATATCACACCCCCCCCAGAATACTTAGGAATAAACCTGACCAAGGAGGTAAAACACTTATATGCTGAGAACTATAAAACTATAAAGGAAATTGAAGATGATTCAAAGAAATGGGAAGATATCCCATGCTCTTGGATTGTAAGAATTAATATTGTTAAATTGGCCATACTACCCATAGCAATCTACAGTTTAGATCCAATCCCTATCAAATTACCCATGACATTTTTCACAGAAGTAGAACAAGTAATCCAAAAATTTATATGGAACCATAAAAGACCCAGAATTGCCAAAGCTATCCTGAGGAACAAAAACAAAGCAGGAGGCATAACCCTCCAAGACTTCAGATAATACTATAAAGTGATAGTAATCAAAACAGCATGGTACTGGCACAAAAACAGACATGTGGATCAAGGGAACAGAATAGAGAGCCCAGAAATAAACCCACACACCTATGGTCAATTAATCTTCGACAAAGGAGGCAAGAATATACAACTGGAAGAAAGTCTCTTCAGCAAGTGGTGTTGGGAAAGTTGGACAGCTGCATGTAAATCAGTGAAGTTAGAACACTCCCTCACACCTAGACAAAAATAAACTCAAAATGGCTTAAAGACTTAAACGTAAGAATGATACCATAAAACTCCTAGAAGAGAACATAGGCAAAAATGTTCTTTGACATAAATTGTAGCGATGTTTTCTTAGGTCAGTCTCCGAAGGCAATAGACATAAAAGCAAAAATAAACAAATGGGATCTTATCAAACTTACAAGCTTTTGCACAGCAAAGGAAACCATAAACAAAACTAAAAGACAACCTACAGATGGGAGAAAACATTTGCAAACAATGCGACTGACAAAGGCTTAATGTCCAAAGTATACAAACAGTTCATAGAACTCAACAACAAAAAAACAAACAACCCAATCAAAAAATGGGCAGAAGACCTAAATAGACTTCTTCAAAGAAGACATACAGATGGTCAACAGGAACATGATAAGTTGCTCAACGTCACTAATTATTAGAGAAATGCAAATCAAAACTGCAACAAGGTAGCACCTCACATAAGTCAGAATGGCCATCATTAAAAAGTCTACAAATAAGAAATGTTGGAGAGGGTGTGGAGAAAAGGGGACCCTCCTACACTGTTGGTGGGAATGTAAGTTGGTACAACCATTATGGAAAACAGTATGGAGGTTCTTCAAAAAGCTATTAAGTAGAGTTGCCATACGATCCAGCAATCCCACTCCTGGGCATATATCCAGAGAAAACTATAATTCAAAAAAATACGTGCACTCCTATGTTCATAGCAGCACTATTCACAGTAGCCAAGACATGGAAACAACCTAAATGTCCATCGACAGATGAATGGATAAAGAAGATGTGGTACATATATATAATGGAATACTACTCAGCCATAAAAAGGAATGAAATAATCCATTTTCAGCAACATGGATGGACCTGGAGATTATCATACTAAGTGAAATAAGTCAGAAAGAGAAAGACAAATACCATATGATATCACTTATATGTGGAACCTAAAATATAACACAAATGAACTTATCTATGAAACAGAAACAGACTCACAGATATAGAGAACGGACTTGTGGTTGCCAAGGGGGAGGTGAGGTGAGGGAGGGATGGATTGGGAGTTTGGGAGTAGCAGATGCAAACTGTTATGCATAGAATGGATAAACAAGGTCCTACTGTATAGCACAGGAACAATATTTAATATCCTGTGATAAACCATAATGGTAAAGAATATGGAAAAGACTGTATAACTGAATTGCTTTGATCTACAGCAGAAATTAACACAACATTGTAAATCAGCTATACTTCAGTTAAAAAAACCTTCCAGCTTTTTACCTGGCTGCCTGACGTGCCATATATGGGAGTCTGAAATCTGTGGTTTCTTATCTATGCTTTGAATTAATATTTTTGTTTTCACTTTTTACTCCTGTCACATTTAGTCTGGCTTTTCCAGGTCCCAAACCCCTCTGTAGTTCTGCAGGTCAAATTATACCCTCTGTGGCTGTAGGGTTGTCTCTACTCTCTTCATTCACTATTCGTCTGTCTGCATATCATCTTTCAGAAATGTGTTGAAATTCACTGTTAGTTAATGGCTCTCTCTATCCTTTTTACTTTATTGTTTTGAGTTAGTACATTTTTTATTACACATTATATTTAAGGATGTCTACAGAAAGAGGAGAAAAAAAAATCGTCATCAGTTTCTTGTCTTGGGTTAGAATTTTTCAATCCTCTAATAATCGAACATAGAAGACAGAATTTGAACTTGCTTTGATGATGTGGATCTTCATTATAAACCTTAGTTATTGGGAGGTGCTCTAGTTGTTTAAATATAGGTTGTGACGGGGCTGACTGTACTTTTAAATCCAGTAGAGGTTCTGGAACATGATTTCTTAAAAAAAAAAAGTTCTTGATTAGTAATTGCTTTGGGGTTATCACCACAGCAGCAGGACTAAAACTTTTCTAGTTTTCTGTCTCAGTAGATGACCTTGCTTCCCCCTCCACACTTACTATCAAGGCTGTCTATCGTGAACTTTCATTTACCTTAGAACGTCTCGGTTCCCTGTTCATGCTCCCTTGTTGTTTCAAATGAAGAGCTGGAATCCCATCTTTTCTGAAGCTAACTCCTCCATTTGCAGCCTGAAGTCTTGGGACTGTTCTCCTGGATCTGCATCTACAAATATGTTCAAGTCTTCCCCTTGGGGGAAAAAAATCTTCCCATCTTTTCCCTAAAGCTATACTTTTATCTGGAGAAGCCTTCTAAATTTTTCCTAAGTTCTGCTCTCTTTACATATAGGCATTCTCTGTCTTTAGTCCACTTTTCTTCCTTGTTCTTTTCCTGGGAAATCCTGTTTATTCACATGACTTCATCTATCACTGAGCCCTAACCCCTTTCCTGAAGTTCAGATTCTCCTTCCCACCTACCCATTAGTACCACTCAGTATATTCAAAGACAGACCCATTATTCCATGCTCTGCCTCCATCCTCCTGTCCTTAGAAGAACAAAACAATGAACCAGTCAGACATACTCTCTGTCTTTCCCGTGTTGATTGGTCTCATTATCATTTTCCCAGTCATCCAGGGATACATTAGAAAGAAATAGTTGTAAGGCTAGAAAACACCCAAAGTTATTACAGTCAGAGTCAGAGTAGGGTTAATTTCAAGTATGTAAGCTTTCTTGCCCTCAGCCCCCGTAGTTCCTTTTTAATGTACATAACCAATCTTTTGCATTTTCCTGATTACATGCAGGTCTGCAATTAAGGCCTTACGTCCTGGAGGGCTACTTGTGTACTCTACATGCACACTTTCCAAGGCAGAAAATCAAGATGTGATCAGTGAAGTTTTAAACTCCTACAGTAACATCATGCCTGTGGACATTAAGGAAATGGCAAGGACTTGCTCCCAAGACTTCACATTTGCTCCCACTGGCCAGGAATGTGGGCTATTGGTGATTCCAGATAAGGGCAAAGCCTGGGGCCCAATGTATGTAGCCAAATTGAAAAAATCATGGACTACTTGAAATTGGTGATGTGCATTTTGTGAACCATTACATCGATAACATATCAATGTATTATTATATTTATTTAACATGTAGGCTCTCTACGTGTTAACATTTAAATAAAATGGAGCCACTTTCCCTGGGTCTGTTGGAATCCTATTTAGTTAATACTTTAGCGTCTCAGAACTTTTCAGGTATATTTTTTTCCTAGAAATACATCTACAGTAATGATTTAAGATGGTGCAGATGGTGTTTGTTCTCTATAATAAATCTGTCTTTTACTTGGCATCTTGTAGTTAAATTAATCAGAATATATGGTTTTGTGCATAAAATGTTTAGAAATACCTTCTATCGTAATGTTGGTGCTTTGAACCTCTAAAAATGCACACCTTCTGACTCTCTTATCATTTTTTTCCTTATCAAATGTATAGATTCTTTGAGGTTTTTTCCCCCCCTTTTCTATAAGAACTGATTGCTATTCTGAGACTTAACTTCTTAAGCAGCACTATTTCTAGTTCTAGGAAAATAGATTTCTTATTTGCCAAGTTGTTTTTCGTTAAGAACTATCTTCTGTTTACTGCAAAGGTCAGTGACTCTATTGACACCAGCTTTATTTCTCCACTTTTTTTTGTATTCACAAATACAAATTGAAAGGGTAAATTATATTGAAAGGCCGTAAGAACAGCAGATTCACATGCACATGTTTGACTTTCTGCATTCAGCTTGTAGAATAATGGAGTCTGTCCAGCAGGCTATAAAGCAAGTACTTGAAACAAAACCAGAATGATTAATAACCGCAATAACTGAACTATATTTGGAGAGTTTTGCTACATAATTGCAGTCATAATGAACACTACAGAATCTGATTATCTAACAGTTGCAATCTGGAGGGGCTTTTTATTTCATTGCGTTATGAAATGTTATCTGAGACTATGATGTCACATATTAATGCACAAAAGGGAGATGCCTAATGAGAGTGGATTATACTATTACCAAAACCCAGTACCATTTACTAAGTGGCTCTCCTTGTTTATACATATCCTGGGAATATTGTGTACATTTCTGTATTTGTACTTAGGGTTTTAGCCTCAGGTTTTGATCATGTGTTTTCTCTAGAAATTGCTTTACTCAGACGCCAAACATATTTTTCCAACTATTAAGAAAAATTATGTAGCATATTTCAAAAGATTCTATCTATTTAGAAATTAGTTTTTTTAAAAAAACAAAACTCTGACTATAGAAATACAAAATTCTGCTGAAGCTGAATCCTTTTGAATTATTACATTCTATACATTTAAACTAGAGACTCTTGGCTCATTTACTTTTTTTTTTTTTTTGGCAAGCATATAAAACTGGGCTCCTTTAACTGGGAAGTCCTAGGAAGAGTGTTATTTCTGTACCTTCATTGCATTAACCATTTTGTTTCCTTTATATCTAACCAATATATTTGAAGAAAAGCTGGATCTCTTGGACTCAATCAAATATACCGAGTTAATACAGAAGATTAATAATTATGGAAAGGACTTTTATTATGTGTGTGTGTATTTTTAGTGTGTGCTTATTGGTTTGTTTTTTCAAGAATCCTGTCTTCAGATACTATAGGTTTAAAAAGTGTATTTATTCTGTGTAGATTAATCACAAAGTAAATTTTCACAGTGCACTTTGTTGAATGTCATTATTTTCCCAGCATAATGCCATGAAGCCTAATCTGAATACTCAATGTGCTGTTGGATTAGACCTTTCTATGATTACTGAAAAATGCAAATATAGATATACATATAGCTCATTTTATTATTATCAATAACTATAATGAAACATATGACATTTATTGAGTGTTAAATATTTGATTAAGTTCTTTATATATATGTGTTATCTTTTCTGAACTTTAAAACAACTCCAGGGCTGAGCATCATGACCACATTTTGTGACTGAGAAAACCCAAGTTTAGTGCTGCTCCTAGCTTGCCAAGCTATTCTGGTAAGTAAAGAATGGAACCAAGATTAAAACTGGTTCCAAAGGCCACGTCCTTCTCACTACTCTGTGCTGTCTCACAAGATAAAGGTTATAGGAACCCTCAAGATTATCAACCGGCTTTACCCTTATTCTCCACTGCTCAGCTTTCCCCTTGTATGCAATTCTCTATTCTCAGGGCATGAAAGGGTTAATTAATACTTGGGGAAAAAATCCAATTGTGAAATATTTCAGGCTGTGTTTTAAAGAAGTACCTCTTGTGATTGCAATACCCAGAAATCTCCCATAGAGGTATTCTGTGCCTTCCTTTTCTTTGCAGATGCTGAACTGAAGAAAAGGAATTTGGAGCAGCCTTGCAATGTCAATTGAAAAGCAAGGAGTAATTGATACTACTTTCTGTGGCATTGAGTTACTTTCAAAATAGCTTTATAAAATTTAGGTTGCTTACCAACACATTAACTTCTCTATGCCATCAGCACACTGAACAGCCCCTAGTTTCAGAAATAGACTATGAATAAAGATAATGCATTTAAATGGTTTGTACTGAATTTTTAAAGCATCAAACATTATCTGTGGCTTAGAATCAAGGCAACCTACAGTTCTTTATCCTATTGCATATCCATATGGCTTTATACTGATGATGGCATGTTACCCCCTTAACAGTATTATGAAAAATATTTTTTTATACAAGGATAAAAGGATATTAGGCATAAAATAATAGATACCAGAACACTTGCTACATGACTGAAGTAATCACAAATCTAATAGGCCCTTATCCAAGAAGACTTTATGTCTGGAGATAAGTATCAGATGATCTGCGTAGGCTAATGCAACTCATCTGGAGTACAAAGAGAAAACTGGAACCAATAGCAACAATTTTATTAGATGCCAAGAAGTCCTTTGATGCAATTGAATGGGACTACTTGTATTATATGTTAGGTAAATTTTGCTTTGGGGATGAATATAACAACACAATTTTATGTTCAGCCCATTTATATAGTTCAGATCAATGGTTTACAGTCTTCTTTGCCTTGCCTTATTGCTGCATTGGGGAGGGAAGTAGGTATGATGCCCATTACTGATGTTACTCTTCAGGCTGACATTGGAGCTATAATATCACCCAGATCCCCTGGGTAACTGAAGGATATTCAGATGAAGCTTCACAAGTTAACTAAATGTCTGCTGATTATCTACTACTTGTGCTGAAAGCCCTAACAGCATCTGTCCTGAAAACATTAAAATTAATGTCAGAATTTGGAATAGCTTCAGGCTGCAAAGTCAATGGGAGAGAATCAGAAATACTATCTTGACAGTCATTTCTATTAATATTACTTATTATATGACATTTAAAATAAAATGAAAATTTAAAAAGAATTGATTTGGGATTCTCATTAGGGAGTAATTAAACTATAGAATGAAAAAACAAACTTAAAAAATTGACCTGTTAATTCAATGCTAAGATTTTTAAAAAACAGGTTTCACTAGACCTAAGGAGGAAGAAAGCCTGCTAGAACATATACCTCTTTAAAATTCAGTTAGCTCAATCAAATATTAACTCCATACCCTTCTGTAACTTTTCACAAATGAAGCAAGTAATTTCTTTGGTCATGTGAGGCCCTATAGTCATGTTGAAACTGGGTGAAACATACGCTACCTTAGGAAAAGTACTGTTTGCCTCATTGGAAGCTATTTGACGGCATACGTCATGACTCAGTTAAGCTTGCTATGGCTTATCAAAAGGAATTTTCTGCTGCATGTTGCTGTGGAAGAGCCCATTACATACAAATAACTATATAACCTAGCAGAACCAACAGACTACAAATGTATAGCCTATTGAAAAATAAGAAACAGGACAGTAGCACCCAGTTTCTTCCTAGTTCTTAAAAACAAGTGAGAGTAAAATTGCAGATATTAATAAGAATGGGAAAAGTTAAGAGGAATTAGCAATGGTGACAGGAGAAAAGAGGGACTGGGCCTATTTTAGCTTATAAAAATTACTTATAATTACTAAGTAATAGAGAGGATTGCTCATTTACTCATCCAAACAAGGTGTTAATGACCTTCGAAAAATGGTAGACCTTACCCCCATTCTGGTATTACAGTAATCTCTGAGGTGAGGGACAGAGGAATGAGAGGACCAGAAAACTTGCGCTGACTCGTGAATTGATGTTAGTAGGGCAGGATTACTGTGGGTTTGTAGCTCATAGCTGTCAACTCTTAAGAAAAGGGAAGGCTGGTGGCACCTAGCTCTGATGACACTGGAAATTGTTTTGTGTGATATTTTTAGCCATGAAAAGCTAATATAACTAGCTTCATTGATAGCCGTCCCTCTTGATCATAAAAAATCTTAAGTGTAAGTCCTAGATTATAACAAATGTATTTAATAAACACAACAGACATACACAAACTACCCATGTTCTTCAAAATGATTACTTTTGTCATATATTCTCATACAGATAGTGTTTGTTAAATCTTGCATTGAAGCTATAGCTATACCCATAGATGCATTATTTTCAGCTGTTTAGTTAACCCGACTGTATAGAGTTAACTCAGCAGGTTCCTTTTTCACCCCATAGTATTGAGTTGGCTGAAGCAACTTGATATAGTTTCAACGGAGGTGATTTTTGAACCAGGGGAATGGTTCAGGAGAGGTTTAGGTGGGATCTGGAATGTCATTCTGGGCTTGGGTCTAGATTGAGTCAGTCAAGCATGTTTCAAAAGCAAAGGACACTATGATAGGCCTGAAGGGTTTCGGATATACTCCTAGGAAGCACATTACAGCTCCCAACAAAGTTTACACATTCATCTATCTGGTCACACCCACTACATTCAGTGAGGACTTTAGCATCTAGCTCATATCTTCTCCATTGGAACTCCTGCCACCTCTGTGGGAAACCCATCAAATATCCCACCTTCCTGATTCCTTTACTACCTCTCCTCCAATGGCTTTTGTCTCTATTTGTCTTCAACTCACACTCCTGGAAATTTCCTAGAATTTGGCATTATCTAATGCCACACTCTCCAGTGGACCTTTCTATATGATGGAGATGTCTTATCTGCCTTGTCTAATATGGATAATATGGTGGCCATGCATAGCTATTGAGCACTTGAAATGTGGCTAGTGTGACTGAGGAACATAATTTTTAATTTTAATGAATGTAAATGTAAATAGTCACTGTGGCTAGTGACTACCTTATTGGACAACACAGATCTAAAAATTTTCTATTTAGGAAAATTTAATCTCAGTACCTCCTGTTCTTCCAGCTTTCTTACACTCTCATTCTTATTAAAACTGCAGTCCAGTTTCCTTGACACCCTAGTTTCTAAACCCTTTCTGTCCTTTCTCTCCTGGTCTCCTTTCCTTACCCATCCTGGACCCTATGGTTGAAAACTTAAAACTTTGTTCTCACAGTGGTGTAACCTCCTCATGCTTTTGCATTCTACTACATCTGATATTTAAACCTGCAACTCTAGATAAATCCAGTAGTCCATGCTTCTACTAATGTATGGAGATGGCTGATCATTGTTTGGAAAAAAAGAAAATTATATAGGAGTGTAGATTGATGTTATAAATTCACACACCTGTGCAGATTGATTTCATAACAAATTCATGCTCACTTGCCTCTCCTAAGACTTTTACATTGCTTAATAACTTTGACTACTTCTTGGCCAGCTTCCTTTTCCATTCTCATTAGTGACTTTTCCCAACTTCCACTATTCTCTACAACTCTTCTGTATAAACTCTCTGCTTTTTTCTCTCAGAAGATGCTCCTGCCTCTTAGTTCCTTGAGAAAAATTGTGGCCATCAGAGTGAATGTCCTCAATTTTTCCTAGTGCATACTCCACCTCATTTTATTTAGACACACCACCATTCATCCGGCCTCCCAAGTTAGAAACCTGGGAGTTATGTTCAACTTTTCTCTTTCCTCTCCCTCACTCTCACCTCTAGATAATAACGAAGTTTTACCTTTTTTTTATTGTTCTCTCTTAGTATCATTGGCATTGCCTTAGTTAAGGTCACCTGAGCTATTGAATTTTCTTCACAGTTCATCTTCCTACCTGCTGCCTCACACCTCACTACCCATATCCTCTATGGCTACTGAAGCGCTCTTCGTACAACAAAACCTCATTATGTCATTGCCCTGTTTAAATTTTTTCAATGACTCCCCATTCCCTTCAGGATGAAATTCAAGCCCTTTTAGTATTTCGTACTAGGTCCTCTTGCTTTGAGATCTGTCAAACAGATACACTCACACACAATTACATCCTCTTTAACTTCATAAAAATATGAATAATCCTACTGAGGAAGCCTGTTATCACAGTGTATAAAGTGTCCCAGCTTATTGGTTGGGATACCCTTTAAGTAACCTGCTGCATTTCCCACTCTATAATTAGCTAGAGTTCTACTAGAAGACCTGATGTTATTTTTTACAAAATGATCTAGACATTTTAAAATAGAGTATTTTTGTTCTTATAGTACTATCTGAAAACTATATAGGTATATTTTGGGCTGCTATACTTAGTTGTTTTTTGGATTTTTACAGTGAATGGAAAGAATAGTCAAACCGTTTTCAAAAGCTTGTGCATTGGACTGAAAGATGTAAATTAAATAGAGAATCCATGGTACTATGGGCATACTTAGGCATGCATACAGTGTGGGAAAATTTCAAATGAAATAGGCTCAGTAATGAGGTTGGGATGCCAATGGATAAATCCATAATTGTCTTCTGGAGTATACTTCAAACCTATAAGGAATATCCAAGGGCAGAACAGCAGATGAGAATGTCTTAAAATAGAAAAAAAAATTGTACTTCAGCACATCAAGGACAGTCAAAAAATAGATTATTAAAGAAGCACTTGCAGAACAATAGAAAAATCTTATTCTCTATAAACTTATCAATTACTCCAGAATTTTTTTGAAAAGTGGAAGTTAATGTTGTTTGGAACTACTTCTGCCTTTAACTTAATCTGTGACAGTAAATAGGTCTCAAACTTTCTAAGCCTTGGTTGCCTAATTTTTAAAGTAAAATAGATTATCTCTAAGGGAAGTGAATGTTTTGAGCCATTACTATATCACAGACATTGTTCTAAGTATTTGTATAATGATTATTTTATTTAATCCAATATCTTCTTTTTAAAAACATTTCTCTGACCTGTAACTGAGATTGAAGTAAAGGGCTAATACTGGGTACAAAAGTGAAGGGAGAAAATAGACGGTAGTGAAGAACCAAAATAAGTCTAAGAGGAGCTGATAAATAAAAGAGGAATATCTGAATAGGCAGTGGAACTGACCAGGGAGAAGCAGGCGGTAGAGTCCAGGTGAAGAGTACAACTGCCCATGTTATTTCACATTCTTTGCAATTATATTCTTTTTGCTAACATGTCTGTTAAGCTGATGTGCTGGAGAGTCTGATTGTTTATGTTGCTTTTTTTGCAGAAAACCAGTCTTTATTTCCAAGCATGATATTTTTCACTCTTATGTATCTCAAACTTTGGTAATGTAAGTACCCCTTTAAAGAGCAAAAAATTATCTGGGGCGCCACTGTTTATTTAGCTATAAACAAACAGAACTATGTGTAAAATTCTGTGTACTTACACTTTCATACAATTTTAAAATCCACAAAACCCTATAAAAATTTTAAAAGTTGAAAAATAAAGTTGAAATAAGTAGTATTCATTTAACGTTTCAGATGCTGCTGCTCTGTTGAAACTACATTGCCACTTGAAATCTGGCCATGGTACCTATTATTACAGTATAGGGCTTTGGAGTTCAATGGCTTGGCTATCTCACATCCCATAATTTCTCCATTTTTCCACCAATTTTCTCTATTTGGACTTCAGAAAAACCTTAATTTTTGTGGTGTTCTATGATGCCATTTTGTCTCCAACTTTCCATGAATACAGAATTTGTTTATTAAGAACATTTTGGGGGTTTTTAGGTTATTTTTTCACAAATATTTAAAATAGTATTGCTTAGTTTTCACTTAATGATAACAGAAACACCTTAAGTACTAGAGTATTATTGTGATCATCCAGATGATGCAGGGTATGCCTATATGTGTTTTTTAAAATTTAGAATAGCTTCAAATGAAATACAAAATCACCCAAATTCTCATAGGTGCTCAGTTAACTGAGAATCATGAGGTTTGGTCTGAGAAACACTTCTCTAGTCTTTATTAACATACTTGAGTGGGAAAGTATGGAGCTTCCAATGACAAATATGGCTCAGAGAGTTTGCCAGGAGAAGGAGAAGCACATGGAAATCATAATTTAAATAAAAGGATAGAACGTCTTTGGTACACAGCCCTTCCCTACAAATATTTCTTTGCAGACCAGGGACTTTTTTTTTTTTTTTTTTGATTATGGAAAGGGTGGTCATATAATTTATCATCCAACCAGGACATGTTTGAGAGTGGAAGGGTAAGCTATTAATAATTACATGAGGACAACTGATGTAACTAGGACTATCACGGACATACCAGTCACATGGTCACCCTAACTGTGCTGAGGCAGGGTGAGGGTGGACACTCATGCATTTGAATAGATCAGATCTCATACTTCATGAAAAATACTTCTTGGACCTTCTGTACCCTTTCCTTCAGTCCCCACTCTCTGCAGAACTGACATGCTCCTCCATCTGAGCACAAATAAAAACCTCTTTAGTTACAAAATAACTTCGTCCACTTTCTTGCCTGAAATATAAAGCATGAGGATCTCCTTTTAATCAACAACTCAGGGTACACTCCAAACACTCTCTAGTGACTTCAATATGATATTATTTTTTATGGAGCTTTGACAAGATCCCAGCTGAGATAACTAACAGTCAAGATTAAGAGTCTAAGCTAAGGCAGTGGCTTTCAAATTTTGTAAAAAAATGTGAATCTCATTTATAAGATGACACACATATATAAACCCGTAGACATACAAAATTTTTTATTACACACTATTTATCTTTAAACTTGATGTGTGCCACCCCCCCACACGTATAATATTTTTAAAAAATTGGTTGTGATTTAGTTGATTTCATGACCCACTAATGGTTTGTGATCTATAGTTTGAAAACAATGCTAACTAGCCATTCCCTTCTTTGTCAGGTAAATGGGTACATAGCTGTACTATGTAAATTCATTTTCACATGCCTTCACAGAACTTCAGTTTACTATTTTGTTCTTGGTTTAAGTAAGAGTTAATTTTAGAACATTTAAATAAATCTCATGTAAGACATTGTGTATTGTGTCATTCAAAGTCCTCCCCATGTAAGGCCCTAATTATGAATTTCTCTTAGATTTTAGTGAATATTTTCAGATTAGGAAGCCTATGTAAATCGAGTTATTTCCCATTTTGCCTTGGGTATGGAGAAACATATTTAAATTCTATGTTCAATTGCAGCAAATATCTCTGTTTATCTCCCTTCACCTAGCCCATTCTCTATGTGGCTTTTATTCTCCCTTTATCCTCCTCTATAAATAAAATGGTCATGTTGTAGAAGATGTACTGGTTAAGAGTATATGTACCAGAGTCAAACTACAGAGTTTGTGATGTTAGGCAAATTACTTAACCTCTTTGTGTCTTAGTTTCCTCATCAGTAAAATAATAATAATAATAACAATAATAATATCTGTAGTTACAGGTTTTTGTGTGAGCTAAATAAAATAATACTTTTAAGTACTTAGAGCAATGCTTAACCTATACTAAGAGGACAATAAGTGAAATTTTAGAAGAAAATACACAATTAATTAGTTAAGGATTCCCTTATTTCTCAATCTTAGGGAACCAGGAAACTCCCATAAATATAGTCTCATCTGAAGTGAGTTTATAAATGTGTTTCTGCATCTTATTCCATAAGATTACTCCTTTGTGATATTATGCATGAGTTTGTTTTCTCACTAGTATGCAAGAAACTTGAGGGTCAGGGGCTGTCTTACCAATCTTTGAATTCCCCCAGCACTTCGTTCAATGCTTTTCTACAGTAGGTGTTTCATAAATGTTTAATGAAATAAATTAAACAGGACTTTTCAATGTTAATAAAGTAAGAAAGTTCTCAGTAGAAAGGGGTAAAAATCAAGAGTTTGATGAAAGCACAGAGTTTGATATTCAGAACATTAGATGAGACAGTGAGGCCAAAGTAGAATGCCCAACTTTCCTATCAGTGGTGGTTAAGAACATGGGCTTTGTTAGTAAATCTTGATATAAAATCCTGTTTCAGTCACTTCCTACATAACTTGGGCAAGTTACGTAACCTCTTTAAACTTCAGATCCCTCAGCTCTACAATAGGATAATTGAAAGATCGTGAATTTAAAGTACTTAGCAAGTGTCTGATATATAAAAAGCAGATGCATCAGGTTTTCTTTTGCTGTATCATGAATTACCACAAATTTAACAGCTGAAAAGAGTGCAATATATTATCTCACAGTTTTCATGAATCAAGAGTCCAGCACATTTTAATTGGGCCCTCTGTTTATGGTTTCAAAGGCTAAAATTAAGGTGTAAGCCAGGTATGCCCTCATCTAGAGATTTGACTAGGGACAGGTGTGTTTCCAAGCTCTCAGGTTGTTGACGATAAATATAATTTCATATTTCTCAATCTTAGGGAACCAGGAAACTCCCATAAATATTGTCTTATCTGAAGTGAGTATATAAATGTGTTTCTGTATCTTATTCCATAAGATTACTCCTCAGCAACGAGAAGGCACTGGCATGTCCTTTTTCACGGCTCCCTCTGTAGACCCTCTCACTCTGTGAATCTCTTCATTTCTTCCTTTAGGAAAGTCTCCAGTCCCTTTAACTGTTCACTTTATTAGGTCAGGCCCACCTAGGGTCATCTCCCTTTTGATGAACTCAAAGTGAACTGATCAATAATAATAATAGTCCAGTCATGAGGGTGATATTCCATTATATTCGGAGGCCTGGCTTACACTTCCGAGGAGGGCATTATACAACAGTTTGGGTCACTGGGTGGGATTCTTAGGGGCCATCTTAGAAATTCTGCCTAACACAAGAGGTAATTTCAGATCCCCTCTGAACATGTATTTAAGTTTTGGGAAACAAGTGACTAAAGAGAGAGAATCACATTTCATTCCACATTCAGTGAGTGTGTGCACAGTAGTGAGTATAACATGAGAGACTTGTGGCTGATGTGCCCTCACTGTGTGCCTTTGTAATTGTGAGCATCTTCCCACTCTGAGTATGATCCTACTACTTATGTATACATATTAATCATATAACATGACCCTTAACTCTTTTATCAGGTGCTAAATTGAAGAAACAGTAATTTTTTTCTGAGATTAGCGGAAAATCTGGCTGTGTTAAATTTGTTGACGGCCAGTGTTTTCCAATACCATCAGACCTCCATATCTGTGGGTTCCACATATAGAGATTCAACAAACCACGGATCGAAAATATTCCCCCCCCAAAATTTCAGACAGTTCCAAAAATCAAAACTTGAATTTGCTACACTGACAACTATTTACATAGCATTTACATTGTATTAGGTATTATAAGTAATCTAGAGATGATTCAAAGTATACGGGAACATGTGTGTATGTTATATGCAAATAGTACACCACTTAAGTTTTAATTTATTAATTTATTATTTTATTTTTGGCTGTGTTGGGTCTTCATTGCTGCGTGAGGGCTTTCTCTAGTTGTGGTGAGCAGGGACTACTCTTCGTTGCGGTGCACGGGCTTCTCATTGCGGTGGCTTCTCTTGTTGCGGAGCACGGGTTCTAGGCGAGTGGGCTTCAGTAGTTTTGCGGTGGTACGCGGGCTTAGTTTCTCCAGCTATGCCATTTTTTAATAAGGGACTTGAGCATCCATGGATTTTGGTATCTGTGGTAGTGGGAAGGGTCCTGGAATCAATACCTCACAGATACTGAGGGACAAATATATAGCACTTTCCTAAGAGATTTTCTAAGATAATTTCGATTATGTGCTGTACTGTTCTTATTGTTAATATCATCAGAGACACCTTGAGATAACCAATGAGAGAAAAGTGATTGAAAGGGTATAGAATTAGGAAGATATTGGTTCTCTTTCTTATCCCTCCTGTACCAAGTGATTTAAACAGAAAATTTGTTATAAATTTCACTTGTATGCATTATATTCAGTGTGAATGGAGTACAAAGAAATATGAAATTATATTTATCATCAATACATTTTCAATCTAGCTGCAAAGGTAAGACATAAATATGAAGAGTTCAGTCACAGTAGAAGGCAGTATATAATTATAAGCAAAACAAATAGTGAGTGTTAAACGATGGAGGCATAATTATAAGCTGGGGATGTCAAGGATGGCTAGGGGAAGTAGGGGACCACGACTAAACATACAGAGATGGGCAGGATGTCACCAGATGGAGAGAATGGAGGAGGACATTCTAGGAGGGTGGCATAGCATGAACAGAAAGGCAGATGCACACACAAACAAATGTATTCATGGAATGGAAGTCTGGCTGGATTCCAGAGTTCAACAGAGTGTATTGGAAGAGATAAAGTTGAAAATGTAGGTATTATTTGAAACCTGAAATATGAATCCAAGGAGTTTGGACTTAAGAGGCAATGGCAATCCATTCAACATTTTTCAGAAGAGGAATGCTGCACAGAGTAAGTATTGAATAAGTATGGGTAGAAAAAAATGAATGAATACATAAAATATATATTAAGGAGAGTAATAGTTTGAGGAAGGTTAAATTGGAGGAAAAATAATATTGGTCTAGTCTGTAAAATACTAAGGATCTGAGACATGGCCTATCCAGTCATAGGACTGGGGTTAGATTATATCATAACAATGGGACTTCAAAGGGAGGGATAGATAGAATGGAAGAATTAATAGGATTTCAAGACTAATTAGATATGAGGAAAGAAAGAGAGAGGGGAATTTAAAATGACTCTAGATTTCCAGCCTGGATATTTTAAAAATGATGATAGCACTTTACAGTTTTCCTATATGTAAAATGAGGCAAATAAAAGTATATACCTCAAATACTCTTATTTCTATTATTATTGTTAGGTGCATAAATGCCTAACACAGTGCTTGAATGATTGTTGGTTTTCAATAAATAGTTGGTATTTAAATATTGTTATTAATATTCTTTAATT
The DNA here is from genome assembly GCF_963455315.2 of Globicephala melas. Classification (NCBI taxonomy): domain Eukaryota; kingdom Metazoa; phylum Chordata; class Mammalia; order Artiodactyla; family Delphinidae; genus Globicephala; species Globicephala melas. The sequence continues at coordinate 42,593,128 of NC_083317.1, forward strand.
CACAACCCCCATATTCAAAAAACTCTGAAAAAAACCATATTTTTCATAATTTGTTCAGTAACCTGACCTGAAGTCTTTTAGTATCAAACCGTATCTGAACTGACTGAGAAATTATTTGTATCTTTATTTACTATGTAAATAACCATATATTTTGCTCCCTAAATATTCATATATTTATGGTGAGAAAAGATACTTGGTTCAACCTTATGATGTAGCTTTGCCTGTTTCCCTGACTCAACTCCTCAGCATATCTGTGAATATGACAGTAGCCTTCATATTGTTATCTAGCTCAATCAAAGGAACAAATATGGCTACTGACTGAGATACTCCTGAGAGCATTAAAAAATATATGGTATATGTAACATATTACTCTTCTAATAACTGAAAATATCTTATTTCAAATACATCCAGCTCAAGGATTTGGGGTATAGGATAGTGAATCTGTACTACTGTTGATAGAAAAATAGAGAAAGCTACTTTGAGGGGACAAAGAATTGATTTTAGGTATGTTGGGTTTAAGGTGGTTTTTTCTCATCTAAGTGAAACTGTTTTCCAGGAAATTGGAGATATCTGATTGGAATTTCAGCCAAGTAAGTGAGAGCCATATATAGGTGAAATTTTAAGCCATAAGAAGGATGGGATCTCCTAGAAAGCCTTTGGAGAGGATGGGAAAAAGCAGTGAAGTGATTATTGACACTTGGGATATGCACACAATGCACATGATGAAAGGCCCCAGCCGAGCTATCACAGTGCAGATGCTCAGTCAGGGTTGAAGGCATCAGTAGGAATAGTTTGAGATGGAAGAGAAGCAGGATAGTTCCAGAGTTGCCAAGAAAAGAACTAATTTTAAGAAAGAGCAATTGATCACCAGAGTCACGGGCTACAGAGAGGTCAGAGAAAAGAACAGAACAACAAACATTGGATTTGGTAATTTTGTAAGTTCAAAGATGATGACTGTAAACTGAGCTGCCAGCAGAGGAGAGAACAGAAACCTCGAGGATTTAAGGGTGGAATGGCAGTGGCCTCTCTGGATTTTATTACTTCTTGATTATACTCATTCCTAGTTGATCTAGGAACACGTGATCCAAATAATTATAGAACTTCATAGCTAAATCTGATCATATATTCTATCCCTCCTGCTTTGCAGGATGCCGATACGCTGAAAGTGGTTAGATTCTGATAATGGTGAGTTAGTGGCAGAGTTAAGACTAGAGCATGAGTACTGAGACTTCCAGTTTAGTTCTGTTTCTGCTGTGCCTTAGGTGTCCAAGCATGATCAAGCAGTACCTAAGGGTGCTGTTCAGTGACACCTTTAGATACTCCTGTAACCCCCTTAGTACAGAAGCAAGATACTCCACCAACCAGCTCAAGTATAAAAAAGCAATATCTCCTACATATATGTTCATATATATATGGTGGCTTTTATTATAAAGCATTTTTCTTTACACTAATTTGCCTCACAATTGGTATTTTATGAGAAATTGAAAATCTTACACATTCATATATTATAACTTCCAGTGAACCCAATGAACTGTTTCTTTGTATGAATATCCATTACAGAAGATCAGTCACTCTGTGCTTAAACTTTCAGTAGTTTCATTTTTCTTAGGCTTAATGTCTATAACTTGCAGAATTCCAGCGCTCAAGAGGAACACCACAGGATAGTAAGCTCCTCAGAGACAGGGACTTTATCTTACTTATCTTTTATTTCTGACACACTAGAACAATGTCTGGAACAGAGTTTTGTTACTGACACTCCCTAGTCGGTCCCCAACAAGGGTCCTTCTGCACCATGTTACTTGCGCCAAAAGGAGACGGAGCTGGGTTCAGAAGCAAAGGAACGCTTTATTCTCTGATGAGAGAATGGAGAGGTGGAAGCTCCCGCTCTAGAGCTGGCGCAGCACACGCTCTCCTGACAGGCCGTGGGCGGGGCTGCTTTATAGGGATCTTGGGGTCAGGGGCGGGGCACGGAGTTCTCGCCTGGCGGGCACAGCTGTGCTACTTCGGCGCCAGATCGCAGTGCCGGGTGCTGCGTCTGCGCACGGCCCGCCGCCGCCATCTTGAATTGAGCATAGTGTGGCCCTTCGGCACAAGGTCTGAGCTGAGGTGTTGGCGCGGCCCTTTCGCCAGAGGAACGCTGCTCTGAAGGGCCGGGCGTGAGGCCTCTGCGGCGGCATTCTATGAGCGAGTGAAACAAGATGAAGCACAAAGGGAAAAAAGGTTAGATTTATTTCATTACCCAGATTCTATTTTTATTTCCCGGAAACTGTCAGGGCTTTGCCCGTGACAGCATGTATTCGGTAAATGCTTGTTGAATGAACGAATGAACAGGTGAGTAAAGGAATGAATAGATGCAGTGTTCAGTAAACCTTATCCGGGAACACAGGTGAGAAAAGATATTTGTATTTGGCTTAACCTGACCTAGCTTGTGCCGGTTTTTCTGACTCAACTCCGATAGAAATAGACCTCAACATATTTCTAAATCCAGTGGTAGCCCTCAGTCAAAGGAATAAATTTGAATTCTCCCTCAGAACTATCCTTAACAGATTTTACTCCTTTGGTTGTCAGTAACCGCGAATAAAGATCTGGGACTTGGGAAGGAGGTCATGGGAGTGTTGGTGGAATGCATTGATCGTGGCCTCTAATATTCTGTTATAAAGTTCTTTGCTACTCTGTTATATATTTCTTTGTCTCCTTTTGAGCTTTTTCATTTCTTCTGAAATGCAGTCTGCGGGGCAGAAGGATATACCAGAAAGTCCAGTCTTATTTGCAAAGTCTCTGTCGAAAATGGCTTACCAATACCGACCACTTTTCCAAATGTAGTGCACAAATATACCTTATTTCAAGAAATGTGCGAAGTACTAATCATATATTTCACACTGTGCTAGAAGAATTTTTCTTCTTTTCTGAGGGTGACATGCTCTCAACTCATAGCATCTAATGTCACATATTTCTAGCACAGCGAGATTAAAATACCTCAGAGGCCTAATGACTCCCAAGTGTCTCACCAAAAGCCCGATACTGCTAAGCAAAGCCCCATGCTTTGCTCAGGGAACCATGCATTATGCTGGCAGGTCGCCTCACTGGTGGGTTACCTTGGAAGAAAAGCCACAGCAACAGTGGAACACTCTTTTTCTCCTTAAAACCCTTTATTTGCTCCCCACCCCACCTCCTAACTCAGTAAACCTGTACTTCTAAAACAGCAATCACACAGTACCTAGCTATTTTGTCAGGATTTCTAGGTAAATTAGCTTAAACAGCTACACTGGTGGAAATCTACCTCCCTGGCTTCTCTGCCAGCCTACCCTGAGAACGTTCTGACTTAATTCCTATCTTTAACAAGACCCAGAACACAGTCTTTTGCATCTCCATGTGTGAAGTATTTACATGTTCAGGAATCAGCTTGGCAAACCAGAGCTAAGAGTGTGGGGAATAAACATCGTCTCTGTTCTTCCCCTCACCGCCTTCCCCCACCTTCAAAACTGAGAATTTAATTCTTGAATACGGTAAGAGCTGAAGTTGGCAAAGGGAGGATGACAGCAGGGATGCGACATCTGTCAAAAGCCTGTGCTGATCAGTGAGGCCTCTGTGCCTCCTCTGTGCACCCTCGGACTCTCGTGTGTTTGACAGGTGCTTCCCTTCTTCCCCTTTCCACCCCCTGGACTGGCTTCCTTGGGCCTGACAGGGGCAGAGGCAAACATTCCTCAGCTCAGGTATCCTGATTTGAAAGGCACAGTGGGTAGAAATTAAAGTTAAAATGAGTTCTTTTTAAAGCAAAAACGTCACCATTCTCTTTCAAAGATGAAAACCTGAGTAATGACTCTCAAGAGGAAAGATTGGTGTCAAATTATGAGGCTGTGCTTTAGTGGGCTTGTGATTTATCTGTAGGAATATATAATTTTTGGACAAAAAGCAAGATGAGGTTGAAATTGTTAATTATTTGGCAAACTAATGTTGACTTCTTTTACTTTTAAACCATTGGCATACTTTTTTTTTTTTTTCTGTGGCTCCATTGGGTCTTTGTTGCTGCGCGCGGCCTTTCTCTAGTTGCCGTGAGCGGGGGCTACTCTTCGTTGTGGTGCGTGGGCTTCCCATTGTGGTGGCTTCTCTTGTTGTGGAGCACAGGCTCTAGGTGCGTGGGCTTCAGTAGTTGTGGTGCGTGGGCTCGGTAGTTGTGGCGTGCTGGTTCTAGAGCACAGGCTCAGTAGTTGTGGCGCATGGGCTTAGTTGCTCTGCGGCATGTGGGATCTTCCTAGACCAGGGATTCAACCCATGTCCCTTGCATTGGCAGGCAGATTATTAACCACTGTGCCACCAGGGAAGTCCCCATTGGCATACATTTTGTATGTCATGTATTTAATACCATGCAGCAAGGACATGGGTGTTCATGTTGAAAACTAGGGCAGGTGCTCATCCACTGGACCATTGCAGAAGGTCTCCAAGGACTCCCTGGGATGAGAGCTGTCCTTTTATGTTGTTATGGGCATTCTGGGCCATCCATTTTGTTCCTAGGGACATGATTTCTTTAGCTGCCATCTCTGTCTCTCCCTCTTGTCTATTAATGCTGCAAAGAGTGGTCTTTACCTCTGTCAAGTGGAAAAAATGATATAAGGATCACCAACCTTCAGAAATTACTTGGAAATACATATTCAGGTTCTCCCTATCTCTTTCCCCATTATGGTATGCTATTTGTCTATCAAAAATAGGAATTCTGAATTACATGGTCTATCTTTAAGTGAGAATCATGAGTATGACAGCATGTGAAATTTTCCAATGGAGTACTAAGGGTTAGTTTTATTCTGCTTACTTGTCAAAAGAGCTAAGAGAACCATTTGATCCAAATTCAGAGTGATGGGATTCAGAACATGATATCCTAAAATATGGCACCTTGGCATATTGAATATTTTAAGCTGAAGGAATTTGACAAACAGCAGGTGCAGGAAAGACTCTGAACTCCCTCTTCTCCCCCATACCCTCATGTGAGAGGGTCCCCTCCCTATACCTTAAGGAAAAATTCTTATCTTCTGGGGAGCTTGAAGAAGAATTTGATGAATAAGCTTACTGTTTCCCCCAGTTTACTACTCTTAGCTCCTGTCCTTTTGTCCTAACCACATTTTCCCATCATTTCCGGCTCTTCATCAAAGCTAATATAAAAATGTGCAAGGTTAATAATTTCTTCAGGTCTTCACTTTTTTTATGGAGGCATCCATGTCGTGTAAAATTTACATTAAATACATTTGTATGCTTTTCTCCTGTTAATCTTTTTTTGTCACTTTAATTTTCAGGGCCATCTGGGAACCCTAAGAGGGCTGAGGAAAAGTTTTTCCTCCTTTATGCCAGCTCCTTATGCCATGTTGAGTACAGGTTGCCCTGGGGAGTGTGGTCCTCACTTTCCCACTAATACATGAAGGGAAGTCTTGACGTTCCATGTGTGCAGAGCAATCTCTGTGTTCTGTTGCTTGTCATTTCTATTATATTTACAGACCCTTCAGGAGGAAACAACAGTTCTGAGTCATGTTTAGCATTGTGCCTCATGAGCCTTAAGCAATCTCGTTTGAGAAGTTAAGGGGAGATCACAGACACTGCCATATTGTACTCATAAGTTTTGAGTTTGTGGTCCCTTTTTGAGTTCCACATTTAGAATCACAAATGATGTCTTTGTACATTCAGGTCCTTTCCTAATGCTGTTATTCTCCCATCACAGGTCCAAGAAATTCTTGGAGAAGAGATATGCCTTATGGGAAGAACAGTCTTTAAAATGAGTCAGATGCTTAGTAAAGCCATTTGGCTTCTGAGTGCTGGTTTCAACTTCTGTGAAATGGAGATAGTGATGCTGTCTTACTCTTCCCAGTCCATCACCCTTTCTCTTGGCTGGACATCATTCACAGTGGTCTGGCTGCCCTGGATAATTGCTGGTGGCTACACACACGCAGTGTCTGTCACCCTGGCATTTGTGTGCTGTTGCTAATGTGTCCAGTCTGTAGCTACCCTCATTCATGTTCTGAAGCCCAGGTCCTATAAGCTGCTGCTTTCAATTAATGTTTTAAGTTATTTTCCCTCAGTATGTATAACTTGAAGTTCTCCTTACCAGAGGCTCCAGAAGTAGACCTATAACTTTTTCATTCATTCATTTAATAAGTAGTTAGCCTTGCAGCTAGCCCCCTACTCCACACCAACGTTACAACCCGCCCCCCCGCCACCCCATGCACCTTTTCTTTTTTTCGCTTATCATTAGCATACCACATAATTTACTAATTTTTATTGCTTCTCTCTTCCTCATACTAGAAACTACCAAGGCAGGGATCTTTGTTTTGTTCACTGTTGTTTATCAAGCAAATAGGACAGTTCCTAGCACTTAGTAAATATTTGTTGAAAGAGTTTAGAATATACTATATTTTAGGAACATGGGAACTAGTAAGTTATATAGCTCTTCCAGAGAAAAGTTCACTCGGGACTTTCTTGGGTCTTCTTAAAATGATCAGACTTTCACGTTGAATATCCAACTTCTTTCTTCCATACCCTGAGACAAACGGAGTGTTGCTCACCTCTTCTGGGTCCTCTGTGAGCTCTTGATCTCTTGGGATCTGCGCCATCATCATCATTATCATCATCATCATCACTATATCATCATGAACATGGTAGCTAGTCTCCAAGATGCCTGTTACTGATCCTTGCCTCCTAGGATTCACACTCTTCTGTAGTCCTCTTCCATGTTGAATAGGGATGACATAGACAACCTGTAGGATATTGTGGAAATAATTATGTGTAATTTCTGAGGCTAAGTCATAAAAGACACAGCAGCTTCAGCCTTTCTCTCTTGGATCATTTGCTGTGGGGGAAGCCATGTATCATGTTGTGAAGACAAGTCTACATGGCAAGGAAATGAGGCCTTCTGCCAACATCTCTGTGAATAAACCACCTTGGAAGTGTATGCTTCAGACCCAGTCAAGCCTTTTGATGACTGCAGCCCTGGCCAACATTTTGTCTACACTTTCATGAGAGACCCTGAGCCAGAACCATCTAGTTAAGCATCTTCCAAACTCCTGACCCATAGGAACTGTGAGGTAAAGAAGATTTTTGTGGTTTTATGCTATTACGTTTTGAAGTAATTTGTTACACAGAAGTGGATAGCTACTATCATCATCACTGTAATTCTTGAATGCCTTCCATGTACAAGCAAGTCTATGATTTCATTCTCGTATTAACCCTTTGAGTTGGTAGCCATACTCTCATACAGATGAGAAGATGGAGGCCCAGAGAGGTTATATCACACATCTAGTGAGTGAAAAAGCTAGAATTTGAACACAGGCTTTTATTTTTAACCGCAGTGCTATTTTGAGTAGTATAATCTTTAGAGTATAAAGCTATTGCTGGCAGTGTCTGAACATGGTACCTGGGAAACTTGGCAACCACAGACTGCTTTCAATAATGTTCCTTTTAAGGCACAAGTTGAAAGCACCTAGGTACTTTGAGTTTCGGGATTATCTAAAGCTTCCCAGAGCCCCTAAGGTAAATGCATAGATTCTCTGTAATAACAATCCTTATCTCATGCTAAGTTTTAAATTAACTAGCTATTCAGCTAGCTGGTTCCCAATGGAATAGAACACAAGGGAGGGAAGTTTGGATGGTAGAAGTAGATCAGGGCTAATGACACTCAGAGAAG